>NW_026111272.1:390132-410132 GCF_024679095.1 Eriocheir sinensis | reverse complement strand
AATATATCTGTCTTAATTCCATAGAGGGGTAGGCTCAGACTAGACATCACACCCTCACACCCTCTGGCTGTTTGTAAGGTATGTACAAAAAAAGTAAATGCAAGTCTACATTTGTTTCCATAATACTGTTTGGTGATGCAGATATGGATATAATTTAGTGATGCAAGTATAGATTTCATATCCATAATTCTGTGGTAGCTGCAAATGTGCACATTATGTCTATCTCACATTGTGTAGAATGTAGATGAAAGACTAGAAAAGTAACATTGTCTTTGCAACATCAGAAATGGATTTCAAATAAACATTTTGTTTATCATCTACTGCATAAAATAACCCCATCCTTCTCATGCACACTACATATTATAATTTAAGGTTGCATCATCTTGAATTACTTTTCACAGCACCACCCGCAATCTGCAGTCCTGAAACAATATGTTGAATTGTTTCTACACTCCTCATTAGAGAGAGAGAGAGAGAGAGAGAGAGAGAGAGAGAGAGAGAGAGAGAGAGAGAGAGAGAGAGAAGTAATATTTGGTAAATTTCTTGGTTTCCCTATCATAATTTTCTCATATATTGACTCTCAGGTTGATCATATTTCCTAGGCACAGCTAATGTAAGTACTTTATCATGATTTAATGTTTGGAGAAGCATTGGTGAGTATTTATTAACAGATTCGTGGTTTATCCATGTTAGGTTAGTTGCCCTATCAAGTGTTGCCTAACATAACATCGCTCCTTAAAACCTTCTCATATATATATATATATATATATATATATATATATATATATATATATATATATATATATATATATATATATATATATATATATATATGAAGAACGATACATACGTATGATATTGTGTAGAGCCATTATATATTAATTCTGATAGCATATTAACACCTATCCTCACCTTAATTAACAGCACTGTAAAAACACTCATATTAATATTCACATGATATAAACTACGTAATGTATCTGTGTTCTGAAAAAAAACACTTCAATATCAAATCGGAGGTACAAGTACGGCATGTAATATTGTAATGATCATCTCAGCTGTCTTTGACATTTAAATTGTCTGTTATCGCCAGACGCCAGACGCCTTGGTCCTTGGTACCATCTCAGGCCGTGTACGGTTTCATCTACGTCGCTTAATTAGAGACAAGGAAGGCCCTACAGTTATTAATGAATCTCAGGTGTCACAACTTGGTGTGAACATGGCCTAAGTATTCACCTGTGGAAATACGTTGATGTAAATGTGATTGGTATCCTATTTTCTGCCGAACTTTATGTAATTTCTTATTTAATGGGGCAAATTTAGACATGGTCTTTGTCATCTTAATAAAGAATGATGATCATGCTAGCTCTAGACGTCATATCAGACGAAAAGAACCCCACATACACGAGCTTGAGCTAAGATAACAGAGGCATGTTGATGTCCCGGCTCAATTTTGCCCGAGGCTCAATTTTGCCCGTGACACCGCCTAGACCACGGCACCAAACTAACGCCCCAAACCCCTCTCATCCAAGAACTATCCTAACCACTTTTTGAATGTATCTATCATGTTGGCGCTTACCACATGACTTCTACATCTGTTCCACTCATCCACCACTGTCGGTAAACCAATTCTTGCCTATGTCTTTCTTGAACCCGAAGTTATCCAACTTAAACCCATTACTACGTGTCCTACCCGCTGTGGTGTCATCTGCCATCCACGTATCTTAAGGCATTCCATCCAACCTGCGCATGAGCGGGATTTGTTTACAAACAAAGGGTGGATGAATTGCGACACAGTACCGTGTCTATATCGACTGCCTATCGCGATATGTCCCACCTGATTTTTTTTTTTTTTTTAAGTAAATGTTGACTATGTTTTGAATTTGAAAATTAATTGAAATATGAAAGTTTCTTCTGCACCCTTTGTATGTAACTAATTTATTTATGGACCAATATCTTTTATTCAGAAAGCTATTTAATCAGAAAGGATAGGATATTAATGATCACTATCGCTCGTTTTTTATAGAAAAGTAAAAAATATTTCCTAGATATCGATGATAAAATATTATAAAGTTGAAAAATGTTTGTCAAAAATCTAAATCAACTTCAAACAAATGTTAAAATAGCGAACATAATTGCTTTTTCATACTTTCATAAACTGAATAAAAAGAGTAGACTTAAATAAATGCCTAAAATAAAAAGTTAAGATAACATTTTTTTCTTTACCAAAAGAAAGAGGAAAAATAAAGATATTTATAAGCTAATAATTAAGTTACTACTTATTTGAAATTACTACTTAAAAACGAATAAAATAGGTGTTTCTTGTAATTATTATTTAAAAAAATAATAGTTATTATTATTAGTTTTAACGATCGGATGATCGGAATGGTGATCGGAACAGCAGTACTTAAAACATGATCGGAATCGGATCAGCTGCCCAAACTGATTAGATGATCGGGGATCGGAACAGCAAAAAAGTGATCGGTGCCCACCACTGATATATATATATATATATATATATATATATATATATATATATATATATATATATATATATATATATATATATATATTCTCTTTAAGCATACGAGGTTGAATGAAATTGCTGTTTCTGCATTATTCAGCTTCTGCTGCGTTTTTTCTATTAGTCTTATCACCTCTCTTTTTACGGTGTCTAAAGCCCCGAGGAGCTGTCCAAAAGTTGGGTTGTTGGTTGCCACGTTTCGTTCCTGCCTTGGGAACATCTTCAGACTGAATGGAGCTAGGTCCTTCCTTTAAGATTAACCCCATAGGGGGAAGGGGACAGGGCCTTAGGGGGACAGGGCCAAATGGCGGCCCTGTAAGGGGGGCGAGCGATGCAAGCTCCGGCAGTTGTAGGGACGCCTCCGCCACAGCCACGGGTAACAGCCGGCGAGCAGCGACGGAGGCACGGGCCCTCCAGGCAGGCGCCAGGAACAGCCCGTAGCGGTGCACGAGCGAGCAGCTCAGCAGTCGAATATGACCGCAGAGGGGTGACCCAAAGCGAGGATGACCAAGCGAGCCACCTCGCCTCTGCAGAAAGGCCACCCGACTGTTCGCCCGAGGAGTACTGGCGTTCCACGGCTACTAGGTCGTTCTTCTTCTTCTTCGGTGATTTACCCCCTCAATAGGGGGAACGGGCCTTTGTCTTGCGACGGCCCGTCGCAGGGGGAACCCGCCGCTGGCGTGCGGCGGGTATAGGGATGCCTCCGCCGCCGCCACAGCCACGGGAGGCACGGGCTCTCTGGGCAGGCGCCCCGCAGACACCCGGAGCGGTTCACGTGCGAGCAGCCGACTGGTCGACTTGACCACGGAGGGTGGCCGCGAGATGACCCCACCGGTCCACCTCGCCTCGGCAGAAGGGCCACCCGGCTGGTCGCCCGAGGAGTACTGGCGTTCCACTGAACTACTACTAGGTCGTTGTTGTTGAAGGTTTACCCCCTAAAAAGGGGGAACGGGCCTGGGTTGCTCCTTTTATATGCGCGTTCTGGCTTGTGATTGGCCGGTGTGGCGTGTACAAGTAGCGCGGTGAATGCTGCGCGGCGTCCCTCGCTGCGCAGGTGCCTAGGTGTTTTTTTTTCTGCTACTTCTCCTCTGCGTTGGTAAGATTTGCAGATCTTGGGCTTGAGTGTTAATTGTTGGCACTAGATCTTCAATGTAGAGGGCTTCCAGGAACAATAGTCGGCGGGGGTCAGTTTCCCTGTCAAGTATTTTCGTTGAATCTTCTAGGTGGCTGCGTAATAAGGTTTCCTTGTGTTTGACAGTGTAGTGATTCTTGATTGCACCGTTTTGTAGGTGGCATGTTTGGCGCCAAGTCAGTTTCGCCCACGTCATCCTGATATATGTATGAGGCCCACAGTCCTCAGTAGTGCAGGTGTGCTCGTAGATGACATGTCTTCCTGAAAAGGTGCCAGTGGTGTTGTTTGGCGGTTCTTGATAAGTAAGTTGGCTGTTGTGGAATTCTTGTAGTAGATGATGGTGATATGGTTTGGTCTGCGTCTGTTGTTTTCACATTCTTGTGGATGATATCTTTGATCACTTTTTCATCTGTCTTATACTCGGTGGACATGTAGTTCCTGTAGTAGAGATTGATGTTGTTTTGGTTTGTAAAGGTGGTTGTAGGTCCAAGATCTGGAAATCTTACCAACGCAGAAGAGAAGTAGCAGAAAAAACAACACCTAGGCACCTGCGCAGCGAAGGACGCCGCGCAGCACTCACCGCGCTACTTGTACACGCCACACCGGCCAGTCACAAGCCAGAACACGCATATAAAAGGAGCAACCCAGACGACCCAGCTCCCCAGTGGAACGCCAGCACTCCTCAGGCGAGCAGCCGGGTGGTCCTTCTACGGAGGCGAGGTGGACCCGTGGGTCATCCTCAGCTTAAGGCCCCATCCACGATGCGATCTGGTCGGACGAATCTGGTTGGATGCGATCAGATTGGATCGTGGATGGCCTGATTTTTTGGTCTGTCCGGAGGTCTGACGGCAGGTCGGATGGCGACCTAGCAGTGTTTGGTTTTCAGATCGTCCGACCCGGTCTGATCAGACCAGATCGCACCGTTAGTGTGGTGATCGTAAGATTAGGCGTCAGTTGCGTCCGCGACACGGCTGAAGGAAAATGAATACATCATCCGCAGACAAGCAAATTTGGGCTAATTTTATAGATTTATATAGAGAAAAGGAGTGTCTATGGAAGATAAAAGCAGAGATTATGTAAATAAGCAAAAGAAACATGAACCATACGAACTAGTGTTAGAAAAATTAAAGGAGAGAGACAGTGATGCTACCATTGAAACTGTCAAGAAAAGAATAAACAATATGAGAAGTGTCTTCCGGAAAGAAATGAAGAAGATATCTGAGTCTAAAAGATCTGGTGCCAGTGCTGACGAAGTCTATTATCCTCAACTGTGGTACTACAGCTTGCTTCTCTTCTTAAAGACCAAGAAACACTGAGGAAATCGGCGACCAATATGGACGAGGTAAGTAATGTATTAGGCTAGTAAAGGTAGGCCCATTCTCTTCGTATAGTTTTATTCATGAAACAAATCTCAGACTTTACAACAGTGTTCAAACTGGACGTTAGCCGTGATGGTAGGCTACGTGGTGATAGGATAGTGTGAGTAGAACTGTTGTAAGATAGTGGGAGTAACAATCAAGGACATAGGATAGTGGCAGTAGGCTATAAACATAAACATGGTGGTGGTGACGATAATGATGATGACTGTAATTAAAGTGGTGAAGGAGATAGTGACGCGATACTGGTAGTGATACTAATGTAGTGAAGGGGGAAGGATAATGATAGGATACTGAGGTTGTAGTGTAGTACGTGGTGACGATAAGATATACATAATTGAGGAAAAATGGTACATCAGAATTAGACTCGACATAGGCTACTCCCCGCTTTAAGGGCACGGCTAGGCGAGTTACCCTTGAAATATAATCTTTTCTTTTCCTTCAAATTATGTTCGATCAAGGCAAGGAATAACTGAATTAGATTGTTTAAAGGTCCTCATATCAAAATGAAAATAGCCGCGCAAAAAAGAAAGTGTAAAAACCGTTTCTATCCTATGTACAAACTCTGGGTCAGCAATGTAATACCGTAAAATAATTTATTTATCTACTAACTATCTAATGTGCTAAATCAAAACGAAGTTAATTTTCCTCATAGATTAACTCATAAAAAAAAAAAAAAACAAACAAAAAAGACAAACTTATTCATCAAAAAAAAAAAAAAACTGAAAACAGCGGCGGTTCCCAGTAGTAGTAGTTCCTGCGCCACTCCAACCGCACCACACAACTATCTGTTACCAACTATCTCTCACCACTTTCATCCCTAATACTTTTTTTAGTTACCATTATTTCTTTAAATGTTCCAAAACCTTTTCAATATTTGTATTATCTTTACACTTACCCATTTTTCACTTAAGGCCTCTGCGATTACACGGTTAGACTGATATGTTATGTCTTTTTCAGGTAACTTTTCTATCTTCAGTATTTCCTTTTTACTTCACCTTTCTTGTCAAACACCCCCTTTTCTTTCAGGTTTAAATTTGACAGAACTGAAAGATTGTAAGATACATCTAACATTCCTCTTACTAAATTCGCATAACAAATTTCTTTTATAATCCTTTGATCTAATGCCACATAATAAATCAATCCTTTTGCTCATTATCTTCTCCCTCCTCCATGTGTATCGGTGGATATTCTTGTGCTGAAAGAAGGTGTTCGCTAGGAACATTCCCCTTTCAGCACAGACATCCACCAGGCAGTCTCCATTTTCATTCTTCCCAGGTATCCCCCATTTTTCCACCACATCCGTCACACATTCATCACCCACTTTACCATTCATATTTCCCATCATAATAAGTTTCCTTTCTTTCTCAAAACTCTTCAAACATGCATTCACTTCCTCCCAAAAGCTTCCCTTTCTCTCAGTCCTTTTTACTTTTCACATTTACTGGCATAAATACACCCATGCATACTTTTCTAAACCTACTTTTCCTTTCACCCACACAATTCTTGATCCCTTCCAACCATAATCAGTCACACCATTCTACACTCTTTCAGACATCACAATAGCACATCCTTCTCTACTCCTGCCTCTATACTTCCTATCTATCCCTGTTCATACAACCCCCAGGCACACCCTCCCACGCACCTCTCTACCATCACTCACACCAGTTTCTATGTGTTTCACTCAATCCCAACACATCCACTCTACCATTTAAAATTTAGTACCCCCCAATCATCACTCTCCTCTCTCTTTTTCCTCACCACCTATACCATTTACATTAATAGACACCAGTCTCATACATTCCTTTCTCTTCTGCCACCCTCTGGCCATCGCCTCCTGCCTCTAAAAACTCGATATGGGGGTATTAGAGGCCACCAATGGGTGGCCAGTCCAATGTAGTGTTATGAGACTTGCTCCTTGTCAAGGCTAAAAGGATTAAAACAAAGCAGTTGATGGTCACTGCCCTCCTCCCTGCTGGTTCTACCCCGCAGGGTATACTAACGTGCGCACCACGGAAGGTGAGGATGGGGTAGCTACCTTCCCAGTCAGAGGGCAGCCAGATGTTCTTTCTCCCAATACCCAAACAAGGGAGTTTCACGCATAGGCAGCAAAACGCACCTCGGATGAACCTCATTGGTTACGATACTGCCACAACAAACTCAGTCCTTATAAATCCTAAACATGCCAATCTGCACTGATATCTATTGATACCATAGTAATTTAGGGAATATAAGTTGTATCAAACAGCATAGTCAGATTGATATTGAATGATCTATGGCCTTCATTATATGTAATTCATCTCATTTCAGGTGCATTAGAAGACATTTGGCTCTGCAAGTGCAAATAAAGGATATTGTAATAACTTACTACATGTAAATTAGGATTAATATTCAAAATAACATGAAATAGTAAATAACAACTATTGAATGTGATACAACAAGGCTATTTCTATTACCCGTATTATTTACAAGCAACAGATTATCAAAATTTCTTATGTATGACATTTGCAGAGCCAGATGTCATTTCATGTATCTGGAATGAGATGAATTATAATTATTTGAAACACTGATCTCTAATATTATAGAAATCAGTGACTTGAAAGGCCATAGATCATTTGAGTATAGTCTGAATATTCTGTTTGATACAAGCTTGTCTTTTCATGTGCTTGTATGGAAGGTTATGGATGCAAATCGGTATGGTTGCAGTTTATATAAGAGGGTTTGAGGGTTCTTTGTAAACATGAACATTCAAATAAAGAACCAAAATAAAAAAGTTGATCTTCACACAATCACAAATTAACACATGCAGGTGCCACATCTACGCTCGTGAGTGGACAGACGGAATGAAACAGACTATGGTAGTAGTAATGTCCCTTAGAAATTGGCATCAAAATAAGTCACTCCCCTTAATATGACCTTACAAAAGTAAATTGCCAATACACTGTAAAGCTTATGTATAGGTGTTCTGAAGAGTGTGTGGCCTTACACAATACCTTCAGAATTTCAAGAGGCAGGATCAATTTATCAAGGTTCCTACAGCCTTCTATCACCAGGAACGGCTTCACCATCATTTGCATGACTTCTTGTGTATCTAACACTCCTTCCTCACTCAGCAAATGCTTCACTAGGGAAATAAACTCTTGCTCTTCTCGGTCACAGAGCCCAGAGGTTTGCCACTTCATCAGAGTGGTCACCAACAGTGTGTTGCCTGCAAAGGTAACAGATAAATAATAATCACTTTAAAAGCTTTAATAAAATACTGTACATTCACTTTATCAAAAGACCAACAACAAAAGAATTAGAAAAGGGTAGTGAAATAAATTTACTAAATATATTCATGAAGAAATCAACCAGCAGAGGCTGACATGTTTGATTGAAAAACCTAGTGAGAATAGTAGTAGTAGTAATACCAAACCCCTTGAAAGGCAATATCCCCTAAACTTTGCCAAAAAAGAATCGTTCAAAAATTCAACTTTTACACCCGTATACCAAACATTATTTGAAGTATACTGACAGGGAACTGGAAGGTGGCAAGGAATAATGGTTGTGAGATCATGTGGAGCAACAGTAAAGAAAAACTGCATCCTCTTGTTACTTGAAGGCTGCTGTCTGACCTCAAGCCTTCTGATGAAACAACCCAGTGTGTGTGTGTGTGTATATAGAATACTGTATATAGTATATTATGGTACAGGAGGCAGTTCAAGTGCAAAATGAAAATACAAAAATGCCTACAAAACACCTTTATATATATATATATATATATATATATATATATATATATATATATATATATATATATATATATATATATATATATATATATATATATATATATATATATAAAAAAGGAAACAGAAGAAATATAGTCGCTGGTCATATTTAGTTTGGGATATATGTATCTTGAAATTTCACCCTCGAAAAAGTAAGTCATAAAAAGGGGGAAATAAAGGAAATTTGTTCCAGAATCTACTAGAGATAAAATAACTATAATTATAGGGAGTGGTGGCTGAGTGCTTAGCATGACGGCGCTGTGTCCAGGACGATGCAGGTTCGTGCCCCGTCCGGGGCAACAAGCTGTGATTTTTCAGTCACCGCCGAGAGGCCAAAGACTACCCACATGCTGTCCAGAAGACCACCTATCAACCTAGACTTTAGATTCTCTCTCTAAAAGAGAGGGTCATTGATGAGCTCTGGGGAGCAGCATGAGGCAAGCAAGAGTGCCGAGTGGCCTAAGACTACCCACATGCTGTCCAGAAGACTACCCATCAACCTGGACTCTAGAAGAAACTGTCCAGTGAATCAAGAATGATTTCCGAGGGGCAGCATGAGCCGAGCATAACTGGCGCCAGTATAAAAAAAATTGCCTGTGCCATGACGGGCTTGGGCCGACTATCTGGCCCCTGAAGATAGCCTAACTGAAGATAGGCGGGGATGTAAAAAATAAATAAATAAAAAAAATAAGTGAACTGAAACCACCCTGTGTTTTGCTCAAGTTAATGGGTTAACTGACCAACAGGCCCCAACAAGACACCCTACCAGTGCCATATAAAAAAAAAAAAAAAATAAATAAAAAAAAAAAAAAAGGTGAAAACTTTTGCATAAGGAAGTCAGACAGAACAAGGATGAGCTTGAGTAAAAATCTTCATGCAGTGAGGCCGTGGGAAGGGTGAGGGCATGCAGTTGATAAGTTCAGAAGAGCAGCCAGCAAGAGCATGGTGATAAATAATAGCAAAGGAAGCAACACTGTGGCAGACTTTAACCTCATTGACCCGTGGTTATGCTTATAGGTGTAGTATGGGATGCCCCCGCAGAGGAGATCTGAATATTGAAACTAATAAAGCTTTCATATTTCTATAAAGATCTCATTCATGAATATTGTATTGTATATCATTTGAAAACTGATCTGTGATAAAATTCAGTCAAGGCAGGTAATCCCTTTGATAATAAGCCAATAACGTGATAAGTCATTTTGACTTTAGGATTCATTTCCTTGTTCAAGGCTCCACAACTCCCCGAGACACACAGGTATCCCTGTGTGTGGCAGTCAAGGTAAGGCGTGGAAAAAGGTCGGGTGTGTGGGACAGATTCATCGAAAAATAACGCTTGGTACTGCCTGGAAGTGTGTATGCGTGTTATACGACCTTCATAAAACAGGTAGGAGAACTACACTTCATCAGGGTAAAGGGAAGCATGCGTTTATCCCCAAACAGTCCGCTGCTGCCAGACCCATGAGAGAGAGAGAGAGAGAGAGAGAGAGAGAGAGAGAGAGAGAGAGAGAGAGAGAGAGAGAGAGAGAGAGAGAGAGAGAGAGAGAGAGAGAGAGAGAGAGAGAGAGAGAGAGAGAGAGAGAGAGAGAGAGAGAGAGAGAGAGAGAGAGAGAGAGAGAGAGAGAGAGAGAGAGAGAGAGAGAGAGAGAGAGAGAGAGAGAGAGAGAGAGAGAGAGAGAGAGAGAGAGAGAGAGAGAGAGAGAGAGAGAGAGAGAGAGAGAGAGAGAGAGAGAGAGAGAGAGAGAGAGAGAGAGAGAGAGAGAGAGAGAGAGAGAGAGAGAGAGAGAGAGAGAGAGAGAGAGAGAGAGAGAGAGAGAGAGAGAGAGAGAGAGAGAGAGAGAGAGAGAGAGAGAGAGAGAGAGAGAGAGAGAGAGAGAGAGAGAGAGAGAGAGAGAGAGAGAGAGAGAGAGAGAGAGAGAGAGAGAGAGAGAGAGAGAGAGAGAGAGAGAGAGAGAGAGAGAGAGAGAGAGAGAGAGAGAGAGAGAGAGAGAGAGAGAGAGAGAGAGAGAGAGAGAGAGAGAGAGAGAGAGAGAGAGAGAGAGAGAGAGAGAGAGAGAGAGAGAGAGAGAGAGAGAGAGAGAGAGAGAGAAGAACATTGGAACATAAGAACGCAGGAGCCCACAAGAGGCCGGTAGGCCTGCACGAGGCAGCTCCTTTGACCCTAAGCTCCTGTATCTAACCCCACCCAATATCGCTGTCCATGAATTTATCTAGTCCATTTTTGAATGTGACAATTGTATTGGCACTCACCACATGACTGCTGTTTATTCCACTCATCCACCACCCTGTTAGTAAACCAATTTTTGCCTATGTCCCTGTTGAATCTGAATTTATCCAGTTTAAACCCATTACTGTCCTGCCCGGTTCTTCACCAACAAAACCTTATGAATGTCTCCTTATTAAAGCCCTTCATCCAATTATAAACCTTGATCGTGTCTCCACGCACCCTTCGCCTTTCTAGAGAATGCAAGTTTAACTGTTTGATTCTTTCCTCGTATGGCAAGTTTCTCAACCCCTGAATCATCTTAGTCATCCTCCTCTGCACCGATTCTAACATTTTGATATCCATTCTATAGTAAGGTTAGAACTGAACCGCATAGTCAAGATGAGGTCTAACTAATGCTAAATATAGTTTGAGGAAGACTGGGCTTCTTGTTGCTTACGCTCCTTGAAATAAATCCTGGTACCCTATTAGCTCAAGGTCTAGCTTGAATTCATTGTGCCCTTGGACGGAGATCAGAACTCACTAAGACCCCTAAATCCCGCTCACACCCAGACCTGCTTATGAGTGTCATATAAGCAATAGTTATGTGAGGGGTTGTTCCACCACACTCAGAATATTGCACTTCCCTACACTGAACTCCATCTGCCATTTATCCGCCCAGTCATACAATCTGTTGAGTTCACCTTGGAGAATACTAGCGTCCCGATCCGACTCAATTACTCTACCGATCTTGGTATCATCTGCAAATTTACTAACATCACTACTAATTCCTGTATCCAAGTCATTGATATAAATAATAAACAAAAGTGGACCTAATACTAACCTTGTGGGACCCCACCAGAACACATCCCCAGTCAGATCTTTTACCATTGATTTGCACTCTTTTGCTTCCTATTGCTAAGCCACGCCTTGACCCTGTTCAAAACTTTACCCTCTACTCCGGTGAGCCTGTAATTTAAGCAACAGTCAGCAGGTGAGGAACTTGTCAAATGCTTTACTAAAATCAAGATAGATTACATCATAATTTTCATCTCTGTCAACTGCCTCAAATACTTTACTGTAGAAGGACAAGAGATTGGTGAGGCATGACCCACCTTTTGTGAACCCATGTTAAGTAGTCGTGAATTAAGCTATGTTTCAATGCCCCGAATGTTCCTGGCTATTATGGACTCCAGCATCTTGCCTATAACCGATGTTAAGCTAATTGCGATAGTTTGAAGCAACTGACCTGTCCCCTTTTAAAAATCGGCATCACATTAGCTACTTTCCATAGGCTCGGCACATAGTTAGTATTTACCGACATCTTAAAGATGTCGTTAGTGGGTCACTGAGCACATCACCCAATTCCTTTAATACCCTCGAAATATCCGTCAGGACCAGGCGACTGTTCTTCTTGAGCTTATCTATCTCATCCTGAACTACTTGCCTGGTAATGATTATATCCCTCAATTTGTCGCCATCCCGCCCTCTAACTAGCTAACCTGCTTAACTAGTGTGTTAGCAAATGTCAGGGGACTCCAAACAAACATAGGAGACGCCACCCACAGCCACATGCTCCCACGCAACCCTGACAATATCGCCACTGTAGAAACATTTCTCAATGCTAGTTCCAGAAAATTACGGCCAAATACAAGAGTACGTACACCAGATGGTACCAGCGAGACAGGACCCGCGGAACCTTTGGTAGTGTTGCCGTATGCTTCCGCAGGATGCTCCAGTTCAAAGCTGTTGATGTCATCATGCCAGATCACCTGGAGCTGATGTTCTTCATGCTGTGGATGCGTGGAAGCGATGCCATCTTGCTGTGTGTGTGCTATTAACTCAGTGGCAAGGTAGGGAGCAACTTCTTCCTACATGCCAACCTAGATGCGCTCATACAACAATACTCCTGTAAACGAGTACAGTCATACCTCGGTTTACAAGTTTAATTCATTCTGGAAGTTTCTCACACTAAAACACTCGTAAACCAAAACAAACTTCCTTATTGAAATTAACGTAAATCCCATTAATGCGTCTCGTATCTCAAAAAAATATTCATATAAAAATCATTTTACATGTTATCTTATCCAGAATTAAAGTAATTTTACTAACTAATAGCAATAATAAATAATATAAGACACAAATCAATGTGTTACAATTGTTACGGAGACTCCCACAACTGCCAATTACGCCAAGGTGTAGTCTCCACACCAGGGTTTAGAAGCTGCAGTTTCTATTTCGAGGCACCGAACTACATTAGACCACCAACGTGAAGCTAACCCGACATATTGTCCGAGATGGAGGGCTAACAGGAGTCACAGTCACATCCAGGAGGGCATACAAGCCGCTGAGGCTCACACCCTGTTCCTGTTGCGAGCACAGTATCCACCGTTCCTGTTTTCTTCTTTGCAGCACCATCCCTTTTAATCACCTTTCTTGGGGACATTGTTAAAGCACAAAGAACGCACACTGAAGTGCTGAAAACACCAAGATTGCACACGAAAGCACAAATGCAATCGGACAAGAGTGCACGGATATTATCTCTCTGAGTTTACGACGTGGACTGAGACTAGGGTTGCCAACTTGCCAACCTTTCCTTAAAATGCGGAATGCCATTTGTTCTGTATTTGGCTGTCTGAATGGTTACAGATAAAAATCAGCAAATTAAAACTGCAGTGAGTGCATTTTTTGGTGAACCACAAAACCAGCCCATAAAATTATGTTTGTCAAGTGTCGCCCTGAAATATGTGTAAAATATGCGTCAGAAAGCATCCTTCCCTTCCTCCTGCCTTCACCAGCAGTGGCTGTCAGTCATGGCAGGCCAGAGAAATTTAGGGTAGCCACCGTTGCCCATAAAATATGGATTCGTTCTGCATTAGAGAATGGGAGATGTCTCGATGGCCTCCATATAGACCGTGTCCCCACCCTTGAGGTGAAAAAAAAAAAAAAAAGACTTGTACGCATAAACAGGATGTTCAGATACCAAGTCACCGCCATAAACCAAGGAATGTTTTGTGATTTTTTGCTCGTAAATGAAAAACACTCGTTAACTAAGGCATTCATAAACCGAGGTTTGACTAATTATTATTGGCGACGTGAACCAACATCTTGTCGCCAGAACGTTCGATGCGCTGCTGTCTGACTACGGGCTTACAAACCACATAGAGTTTCCCACACACGTTAGAATCTCCCTGACCCCGCCCCTAACTGATCTTCCCACGAGTGTCGCCACCCGTCCAACAGGCTCACTCGCTCGACCACTGCCCCTCACGACTGTCAAGTTAGTAGTCTATCAGAACGTGGGGGTCAGCCGCACCAACTGGTTTGGCGACAGGCAGACTGGGACGGGCTCAAGGCAGAGCTAGCCACCATCGACTGGACAGGCCTGCTCAGGGGAAGCATCGACGAACAAGTCGAAATGTTCAACGATTTCCTCTTATCATGCCAGAGGAAATTTGTTCGTTGCCAGCCCTATAAATCAAAGCCAAGAGATCAGACTTGGTTTGGCTTTTACTGCAGAAATGCAGCTAAAGAGAAGAGTAGGGCCTGGCAACGGTACAAATCGCACCCTTCAAAACACACACGGCAGCTTGTAAAATAATGAAGCGGGTGCGGAGGGAGGCAATCCGTCGATGGAAGAGCACCCTAAACAGAAGCTGTCCGGCCAAAATGTGGGCAGTAAGGAGTGGTGGAGTAGCGTTAAGCAGCAGGAGGACTTTGTCTCCGACGACACCATTCCGCCAATCACCGCATCGGACGGAGGACTCGCGATGAGTTACAGAGACAAGGCTCAGCTGTTGACTCCCCACTTGTCCAGCAAAATGCAGGTACCTGAGCCACATCGCACTCCACCAAGGATCTCAGCCAGGACGTGGGCAACCATTGAATGCCTCCCAATACAGCAGGCAGAGGTGGAGAAGCAGCTCCTCCGGGTGGATACTAAAAAGGCCCTCGGGCCTGACAACATCAGTCTCCACATGTTGAGGTGTGCAGCAGAGCTATCTGCACCACTCACTCTGTTGTGTAGGAGGTGCCGCTCCTCAAGGACGTGGTCCTCAAGGGTCTTACCCATCCACAAGAAGAACAGCAGGGCCAATCCCACCAACTACCGGCTAATCTTCCTTCTGTCTGTGGTGGGTAAAATAGTTGAGCCCATCATTGCCTCGAAGATTACTTCCTTCCTGAAAGCCCACCAATTTCTAAGCCCAAAACAGTTTGGGTTTAGGGAAGGGAGATCTGCTGACCTCCTGCTCCTGCAGTCATCTGCGTGGAACAAGGTGCTGGATGGTGGTAGTGACGTCTACGTCGTCGCCCTGGACATCGCCGGAGCCTTTGACAGGGTGTGGCACCGGGTCATCGTGACCAAGCTCAGGAGCCTAGGGATGTGTGGCGGCTTGCTGCAGCTGCTGTAAAATTACTTCTGTGAGAGAACCTCCAGCACAGTAGTGAGTGGTCACACCTCCAACCCACACCCTGTCAGGGCGGGTGTGCCTCAGGGTAGTGTCCTCGGTCCCGTGCTGTGGAATGTATACTTCAATGACATCCTGCAGCTCATCCCTGAGGCACATGCCTATACAGACGACTGCACCCTTACCTTCGTCTGCGACAGGACCGACCGCCAGGCGACCATAAACAGGATCTACTGGGCGCTAGACACCATCGTCTCCTGGGGAAGGCGCTGGCAGGTCACCCTCGCCCCGGATAAAACGCAGCTACTCCACATATCCAGGAGACGAGAATCAGCCAACACGCCTCACCCACAGCCTGCCATCTTCCTTTAGGGCAGAAGGTTGACTCCCCAAGACTTCATATACATCCTGGGTGTGGAGTTCAACGCGGGTCTCACCTTCACCAACCATACAAGGAAGGTCGCTAGGGACGCAGCATGTTGGGTGCATCAGGCGGCAAGGGACGTGCTGGATGCCAGAGGGGGTCAACGCCATACAAAGCCCAGGTCCGCCAGTCATGGAGTATGCACCCCTCACATAGTCCTCCTGCCCTCCATCATACCTGACCAACCTGGACAGGGTTCAGGCTAGAGCTGAAAGGATGGTGCGAACAGGACCCAGGACCTGAACCGACACCTTCCAGCCACTGCAGCACAAATGGATGTGGCGGCCTTTGCTATGCACAAGGCCCCCAAAATGCACAGCCCACATCTCTCCACACTGCGCCTCCCCGGACCAGCGCTTCAACGCAGGCAACACTTAGTACTGAGCACCAGTACACGGTGACTGTACTGCCTGCTGAACTGAGCATTGTCTACACTCTTTCTGCCACGGTACAGTCGCCTATGGACCCAACTGGTGCTTAACACAGACCCACACTAGTCCACCTCACTCCATATACTTTCAAGTGTAGAATAAATGAGTGGCTCTCCACAGCAGTAATAAGCCATAAGAAATATGTATAGTGCCATAGATAGCCATAGTTGCTGTGACTAGGGCTTGCATTATAGTGTTGAGGTGTTTGAATAAAGAGAGAGAGAGAGAGAGAGAGAGAGAGAGAGAGAGAGAGAGAGAGAGAGAGAGAGAGAGAGAGAGAGAGAGAGAGAGAGAGAGAGAGAGAGAGAGAGAGAGAGAGAGAGAGAGAGAGAGAGAGAGAGAGATTTTTTCACATATCTGCACCTTCTAGCAGGACATATAGATACATAATCCAGATGGCACACTGGAGCTGGAAATAAGCCATTATAGGTAACCGGATTGAAGAGGTTAAGAAAACGAAGACAGATGATGAGAAAGGCGTTCCAAGACTCACCTGAGGACAGCACAGCATGACACACCTGTGGAATGTCTGCCAGTGCCTTCACCATGACTGGCACCAGACCTGTCATGGTAACCGCCTGCTGCACCGCCTCCTCCACCACACTTCGTCCAGACTGCAGGCACAGCCAAACGTGTCTTCCTGAAGGCTGGGTGACACGATGACATACTAAGTGGCTCAAACATTATAAAAATCTACCATAAACAGAAAGATTAAAACATTTCACTTAATATAATTTGAAGGAATAAAGTGTGTAGTGACCAGAGGAGATCTTAACATTAACATAAACCCATGATATAGACTTCTCTTGTAATATAGTACTAATCATGAGTATTTTGAATATATATTAATGGATACAAGATGGATAGATTTTCAATATACGATACCATGCTATATAGCTGCTGCAGACAAATACAATACCTGAGCAGAATCCTCTCATCAGCCAGCTAAGCACAGCTGTCAACTGGTTTCTAAATGAAGGTGTTTTCAGAGTTTCAGTCCGGCTGCTGACAAGCTGCACTCAATGACGGGATTGAGGTGCTCTGGACTGAGGTCTCAGCCAAGTCCAAGACAACCTGTGAACATGCATGACTTTAGACTTCTAGTTTTACAGTGTAAGGGCAGGACATGGGAAAATAACAAATGCATGCAGCACACTGCTGCCAATAAAAAGAAGACAGGAAGTGTTGAAAGAATTATCAACTTTGGTGAACAAGGTGTCTTAATATCTATCTCTTGAAACAGTTTAAGAAAGGAGGAAATACAGAAAGGAATCTGAAAGCCATTCTTCTCTAGGAGGATGAAGTTTACTAAAACAAGCTTTTTACAAATGAATTTTAAAGTTAATGTGGCAGCAGGGCAAAAGCTTCCAGTAAGTGCAAGACAACCAACGGACACCTGTCTGTTTCTATACTGTTCATATACTCTCAGGTGCATTAAATGAAAGCCATTCTCTCTAGAATGAAACATACTTTGACAAAATTTATGACTGAAATAGAAGTTACCAATTAAGTCCATTTGTCTGTACACTACAGGTTCAGAAGTCCCCTGCAGAGTACAATTTCATGAAAGGACAAAATTATAAGCTGAGAAATACCAGTCTGAATTCTGGCATGCAGGAAATTAGTGAAAATAAATAAATTAATTAATTATTACCTAATAGACTAAATTTGAATAGGCTTGCTTTTATTTGAGCTAAGAAACCATTCGTGTAATATGAAACAGTGGTTAAACTTACATTTTTTAACCCAGTATTGAAGGCCTTGTCTGCTTTACCCACTCCAATGCAGTTGTTCCAAGAGCTGAAGTTTTATTTGGGGTGTTGAGTGCAGCTGTGTGCCCCCTCAGGCCAGCTGCAGGCATCATCACTGGTGAAGACTCCATCATTCTGAACCAAAATACCCAACAGCTTCTCTTGTCTATCATCCTTAAGATTTATTTCTAGAAGTTGTTCAAGACTTAAATCTTGGTCTGGGTCATGGTCAGGATCTGCTGCCACTTTTTTGATGAAAGAATTGAAGCAGCTCTGGCATGCAATTCAGTGTCCAGCTCCTCCTTCAACTGTGGATGGCCTCATGACCTTCAGTTAACATCAGAGGCCACGCTGGGCAGATCACCAGCTGGATGCTCTTGCCCGTCCTTTTCCAAACTGATTTGAATTTGCATGGACTTCAATTGTTTGTGGCAGACGATTTGTTCGCCCATTCCATCCACACATATGGACAACCACATCCTTGTTGTTCTTCTGACACAACATGAAAATTGACTTTATGGTTTCCTTATGTCCAAGATGGAAGTTTCTTTTGTTGCTCATGCGTCTTTTCCCCACAACTCAGTCTATTATTTCTTGACACATGAACGAAATGTTCTTGGTGTCCACATACTACCAACATGAGCACTAACAGCAAATATAGACACCTCAAACATGTACACATGCATAAGTATCCACTAAACTTTATCATTGCTGGGGTGTCATCAGAAACATGTTTCAGTGAAAGAAATTTTACTAATAACTCAAGGCACTCCTTGTAACTCATTGAGCTTTGATGACTTGTGTGGCAGTGTTGACTTCTAGGAACAAAATTGCCTCAGCAACTCTGTAGGTACAGTGATGGCCAGAGTCACAGGGTAACTTCATTAGTCTTGTGAAAATACTCTGCTTAGTAAGTTTGAACCACGGCAGTGCTGGGGGAGCCATGACAGCAGGGGAGACAAGAGAAAGATCTTTTGTAAACGAACCACTGTGGAAGAAAAATGGAGTCTGAAAATACTGGTAAGTGATGAAGTGAGTGACTGAAACTCTGGGTACAGTTTTTAACATTTGAAGCTCACTGAATGTCAGGCAAACACAACAATAGGGAGCACTGTTGCCTTCACTTGAAAAAGTCTTGTAATTTTCCACAAATGACTAAGCTGACACACTGAGAGCTTTCTTCTTCTCTGATTCAAGCAAGAAGCAATCAAGCCACAGTTCTTGAGGAGTTTTCGTTCACTTCACCAGAATCTGCAACAGAAGATCACTCTGTCACAAAGTGGCAACACAATATAGTCATACCAACTCACAGTCATCCTCAATTTCCAGAGTAGCCTAAAAAGTAAGAAGGTGCTGTTCCAATCCCTCAAACTACCGTCCTATGGCTTTTACTTTCTTGTCGATCAAAAGCTTTTGAACTAATCCTTAACCATCAGTTTCTAAGCATCTATCCACTCTCTGACCTTTCTTCTGATCGCCATATGTTCCATGAGGGGCGTTTTACTGATCTTTCTTGCTTTCAACTCACTCTTGGTCATCCTCTAAGTCGTTACGGGGTAAAACTTTGCCGTTGGGCGTTAGGGATATATCAAACCCTTTTGACAGGGTCTGGGCAACTCTGCTTTCTCCAAACTATCCTCCTACAGTTTCTATCTTCTCTCTGTACCTTATCTCCAAGCCTCTGACTGGATTCATCACTGCTGTATTGGATGGCTTACCGTCTTTCCTAAACTCTATCGAGACAGTGCTGTCCCTAGGGTTCTGTCTTAACTCCCACCTCTTTCTGTTGTTCATGGATGATCTTTTCCAAAACGAATCCATTTTATCCATTCTTATGCCGATGACCCAACTTTGATAGAAGGTCAACTCAACAGTGAACTAGATTCATTCCAGGCAGAGGCTGAGAACGCTTAACTCAGGACCTACTGTCATTTCGACAAAGCAAGAACAACCTTGGTCCTTCAACGCCTCAAAAAACTCAATTTC
>NW_026111272.1:363563-390119 GCF_024679095.1 Eriocheir sinensis | reverse complement strand
TCGATGACACACTTATTGCCCACAGCACCTTAAGTGGATGTTTTGAGAGTGTAAATGCCACAGTACAAATGCTTAAAAATCTTGGTTTCTGTATTAATGAAGATAAATCTCTTTTAATACCCACCACACGTTTGGAATATCTGGGTAATGTCATTGACTCTGTTTCAATGACGGTCACGTTACCTGAGCGTAGGAAATGTAAACTTATTCGCAGCTGTGAGGAACTTTATAGTTGTGATAAGGCTCGTATCAGGGATGTGGCCAGAGTAATAGGTTTGCTAGTTGCTGCCCTCCCTGCTGTTGAGATGGGTAAACTACATTATAGAAAATTGGAATCAGCAAAGATCTCTGCGCTGCAGAAGGTGAAAGGTAACTTTAATAAATGGATGGCAGTCACTGATGATATGAGATCAGATCTCGTGGTGGTTGAACAACATCACCCTACAAACTAGACACATCTTTCGGTGGCACGGAATTAGATCTATATACTGATGCCTCAAACTTAGGTTGGGGAGGCTCTCTGAATGGGAGGCAGACTAATGGAAGATGGTCCTCTTTAGAATCAGATTTACATATTAATGCCAAGGAACTTAGAGCCATACTTTTGACATTACAGTCATTTACGGACCTCCTCAGGGGCAAACACATTCGGTATTTTGTGATAACATGACTGCTGTTCACTATGTCAATGAAATGGGGCACAAGATCTGCTGTGTGTAATGACATTAGTTTAGAAATTTGGGATTGGTGTGAGAAGAATGAGGCTTGGATTACGTGTTCTCATGTACCGGGCACAGTTAATCTCCTGGCTGACGCTGCGTCCAGGAAGTTCCAGGATAGGCATGATTGGAAATTAAATGAGGACATATTTCAAGAACTATGTACACACTTTGGGGTGCCCAGCATCGATCTTTTTGCCTCTAGGCTCAACAAACAGGTCCCTCGCTTTTGTTCATGGCAGCCTGACCCAGAGGCTGAATTTATTGATGCATTTTCCATTAATTGGTCACAGTTTGAGTTAATTTATGCTTTTCCCCCGTTTGCCTTAATCGCAAGATGCCTTCAGAAACTTCGGGCAGAGGTGGCGGGGATGGTTGATTGTGCCACTGTGGCCATCCCAACCATGGATGAGTGTGCTTCTCAGGCTGCTCATCAGGGAGCCACTTCTGTTACCGCGACGGAGGTACCTACTGCGTCACCCATCAACACTGGAGGAACACCCAATCATGTCACACACCAGGCTGATGGCCTGCCTCTTGTCCGGGAACAGCTGCGAGAACGCGGTGTATCTTCGGCGGGCACGGACATCATCATGGCTTCGTGGCGGCCCGCAACCGCGAAGCAGTATCGACCACACATTCATAGGTGGCTACAGTTTTGCGGTAGGAAATGCATCAATTCCCTTAATCCCGCTGTAGCGGATATTGTCAATTTCTTGTCTGATACTTACCATAGAGGTGTAGGTTATAATGCTGTTAATACGGCCAGAGGAGCTCTTTCATCTCTGGGAATAGTAGTGGATGGTTGTCGAGCTGGTAACCATCCACTTGTTAACAGATTACTGAAGGGAGTTTTTAACTTACGACCATCTGCACCCAGATTTGCGGAGACCTGGGATATCCAGCCAGTGCTCCAGCACCTGCGGAACATGGATCCACTGCCCACTCTCTCACTTAAAGACTTAACCCTTAAGCTTGTAATGTTGATGGCGCTTACCCAAGCTGCTCGGATGCAGACCTTGCACCTATTGTTGCTGAGCGGCATACTAATTAAGAAGGATTCTATTTCAGTCATGTTAAGAGGACATATCAAACAATGTAGGCCTGATTTCAATGTGAAAACTATTACTTTCCATGCATATTCTTTTGATAGTCGGCTTTGTGTCTGTGATACACTTAAGTTTTATGTCGCGCAGACTGAAAAACTCCGCAGCTTTGAGAATGATGATGAAAGTCTGCTTATCAGTTTTATCAAGCCCCACAAGGGAGTGTCGAAAGACACCTTAGCACGTTGGATCAGGTCTGTGCTTCACTTATATGGCATAGACACAGTCAAGTACTCAGCTGGTAGTGTTCGGTCTGCTGCGGCATCAAAAAGCTAAATCCATGAATGTCCCCATTATGCATATCATGGCAAGGCTGGCTGGTCACGTGAAGCCACCTTTGCTAAATATTATGACAAAGAAATTGTCTCGAACCCAGACATATTTCAGGATGCTGTTCTCATGTAGGTTAACATGTCTGTACAGACTGTACAATGCTTTTCTATGTTTATTAAAATTGGTACATTTCTCTTTCTAGTCTACTTCGTTTCTCCTCAAGGTTACTCCAATTTCCTGTTAACTAAGTACGAACCCACATAGCTTCAAAATCTCATGTGGAATGCTCACTTCGGCAGATAAGTGATTCCTGATGTAAAATTAATGAAGTACATGAGACTTACCGTAGGTCAGTTGAGATGTGCTGAATTTTACAAGCGAATCACGTCTGCCGAAGGTGAGCTTTCACATGCCCTCCACTCCCTCCCTACACTGCAGTGTCCTCTGAACTCTGAACTCTTCGTGTCTGAGTGGTACCTTCTAGTAGTTACTTATTTGTTACGTGTCTCATGTGGGTGTCGTACTCTTTAAAGTCTGGCGGGCGCAGCAGCAGCAGTGTATCTCATGTGAAAGCTCACCTTCGGCAGACGTGATTCGCTTCGTAAAATTCGAAGCACATCTCAACTGACCTACGGTAAATCTCATGTACTTCATTAATTATGACAGAAACAATTAGGAAATTCATTTAAAACACATCTAAATCTACCAGAAGAATGTACATTTATCTGCCATTAGGAGACTGGTCCTAATCTTAATACTGTATTTATAAACCGTTTATTCAAATGGAATATTTTTTTCTCTGGAAAACAATAGAAGTGTGTCAATTTTTCAATTTTCAAGTTGACAATTTTATATTATTCCTGAAAAAGAAACTATCTTCATAAGGAAACCATCATGAAATGCACAGGAAAAAATTGTCTGTGCCTCAATATAATCTAAATGAAACCTAACCCACCCTGGTCAGACCCTAATGCCACTTGGTCAGTGCTAATGCTCCTAGTCAGAATCTAACGCCACCTGGTCAGTATGACTTTTGCACCCCCCTATCTTTCGACCTATCTCTTTGTCAGAGGGATATAGATGCTATCCATAGGGTAGCTTTCTCATGGGGACTGCATTTTAACACCAATAAGAGTGTAGTACTAATGTCAGACTTGTCTCTGGAACCAGTACATAGACTCTTGGGTATTCTGGTTGATAACAGTCTAAAATTGCACTCTCACCTCAAAATCACAGTCAGTAAAGCAGCAGGACTGGATAACAATTTGTTGAGGTCCACTCTTTGCACAAATATTGAGTTCATGGTATCCCTTTCTAAAATCCTTTGTTAGAGTTAGGGTCCCCTTACCAGATGGACCTAACCGATTGACAGTCTCTCAGAGCTAAACTATTTTGATTGCACAAGAACTCTGAAGTCTTCACTCAGTATGTAGTGGGCTACTTAGATCAGATTTAATTCACTGTTGGAGGATATTCCATGGAGAATCGACAGTTGCCCCACTTGACCTTTTCCTCCCTGCTACCAGTACCATGAATGTCACCAGAGGTCACACATTAAACTTTCATAAACCCCATACTAATGTTGAATATATATGCTATTTTTTTAGCATAAAATTCATTGATCATTAGAATTCCTTTGTTACCCGATAAGGTTGTGGGTGTTGATTCCATTTAAGAAATTTTTATCCTCATTATTAGGGGATCCATTTTTTTATTTATTTATTTTTTTACATGTGGCCTATAGCGCCAGTAGGCTTATCCGTAGGGGCCTGATGGTCGGCCCTAGCCCGTCATGGCGCAGGCATTTGTTTTATAATGGCGCCATTATTATTGGCTCATGCTTCCCCCCGGAGCTCATTCTTCATTCCATTTGCACTGTAGAGTTTCTTCTAGAGTCCGGGTCGATAGGTGGTTTTCAGGACAGCATGTGGGTAGTCTTACGCCACTTGGCGATATATAACTATACATAGACTAAACCCCACAATATTATCCATACTAGAGCAGGTTGTTCTTGGATGATACATATGGCACACTATCCAGCTCCTTTAAACTGTAATTACACCATCTTAGTACTAAACTACTGTTAGTCCTGGCGTCCCAGCAGATTCTAGCTGCCTCATTTATATACTACCAAATTTCCTTTATGAACCATTTGATTGGTGAGTTAAGGGTAGCCAACCAGGTTAGTAAACCCAACACCCCCTGGTCAGAAATTGACAAAGTTAAAATACATTGGATATTATAGTGCCCAGAAATTTGAGAGCCCACATCTCTACTTTGATAGCCAATTAAATTGTTTTTCATAAGGGACCTATTGGTTTTGAATTACCACCCAAGCTAGGTCAGACAGGGGGCTGCCTTATGTAAGCCAGAAGAATTTTGGTAGACCTATAACGTTTTTAGACTCCCAACATATTGTTATCTGATGGCTGCAACAATATTCTTATTAAGAATGTATGTTCATTTTCAGTGAGCAAGAGTTTGTGCGTTTGCACACTGTGAAGCAGTGGCTGCGAGGGGAAGAGCCAAATATGTTGCCACGCAAAAAGAAGAACGTGAAGAGATTAATAGAAAAATGCTGTCTTGATGAAGGTAAATTTGATAAATTACCTATGAATGGCTGAATAATTTTATTCCACAGAAACCTCATACGAGTGTGTGTCTGTGTGTGTGTGTGTGTGTGTGTGTGTGTGTATATATATATATATATATATATATATATATATATATATATATATATATATATATATATATATATATATATATATATATATATATATATATATATATATATATATATATATATATATATATATATATATATATATATATATATATATATATATATATATATATATATATATATATTCCATTTTTATAAATGAAATATGTAGCTACTTAAGATAACATTTATTTTCCCGACTTATCAGTGGAGCTATATATTATCTCCAGATGTTTATTAAAATATATTTTGTTTGTCTATTATAACTGAAGGCAAATGTGCGACATTATTAAGGCTAAGTTAATCATATTATTGCATAATATTTTTTTTTTATTCCAATCCTGCCAGGGTGAAAATTATCATCGACTAATGTAAGTAGGTGACATAATATCAATGTTTCAGAATGCTGCAAAACTATGCATGTGGGTTCTTTTACTATGCTTTGGTGTTGGTGCTTATGATTGCTACAGAATGCTGATATGTATATCTACTTTTGCTTTATTTTTAACAGGGTTTTGATTTGCTTATGATTGCTACCGAATGCTGATATGTATATATATATATATATATATATATATATATATATATATATATATATATATATATATATATATATATATATATATATATATATATATATATATATATATATATATATATATATATATATATATATATATATATATATATATATATATAGATATATATATATATATATATATATATATATATACACACACTTTTGCTTTATTTTTAACAGGGTTATGAATGATATTATGTTGGCTGTCTTGTCACTGTAACTACAAATAGAAATTAATATCATGCCTGTATTCTACATAAGGATAAGAAACTAATGACTGTAGCTGAATGAGTCTGAAATCACCAAGATAACAGGAGTAAGTTTAGTATTGTGATTTGGGTTGTCATGAAAGTCATTGGCACAGTGCAGGTCATCTTTTCCTGTGCCAAAATTCTTAAACTTGACCAGGGGCGTTTCTAGGGTTCGAAAACATTCGGGGCTAAGAGAAAAACATCAGGGGCTGAAGTTAACAGTGAGGGAAAAAAAATTGTGTGTGTGTGTGTGTGGGTGGGGGGGACCTGTTTGCATTGACCACCATGCACCTAAGATAAACACATACAGCTACACTACCAGATTGCACAGTAAATTACAAACTGCTCAAACTACTGGTATATGGCTTCAAAATGTAATCTTTAGTATGAGCTACATCAGTAACATCAACTCCGTTCAAACAGTGGATAATATTTATTTATTATTTTTTGGAGGGACGGGGGCACGGGGCCTGGGGGTGAAAAAAGGTTCGGGGCTAGAGTCAAAACATTCGGGGCTCAAGCCCCGGAAGCCCAAGGCTAACGACGCCATTGAGCTTGACCTTATTTTCCCTTTGTTGGTGGTGGGTGGAAAATTGGATATTGATTTCTAGGTCGCATGTTTGATTTGTTTTGTCTCGTCACTGCAGTGCTTCTTGGTGACATGCATGCCTGTGTGAGTCATTGTAAAAATGGGGCCTATACCTTTTGCCTTATAAAAGACAGTGCCATTAAGGAGAGAAATCCAAGATTCAACCAAAAATTCATACATTATAAATACTGAAAAAAGAAAGGAGTTTATTTTCTGTGTTCCTATTGCCAAATGCCAGATATTTTAAATGTATATGGCACGAACAAAAGCATGTGCCTGGATATAAAGTTACAAATCTGTGTGTATGTGTGGGTGTGCACACGCGCTGGGTTAAAGGGAAAACGAAGCGCAATGGACAATGCAATTGCTAAAAATTCTCATGCAGGATTTTACAGATAAACTATATCTCATCAAAGGGGCCGAGGGGATGAGGCGGCAGGTTCTCCTGCATCAGGAGGACATATTGTGCATCCTTGCCCAGTATCATGATGATGCAGGCCACTGTGGTCAACATACCACAGAGGAAAACATTGCCTCTTATTATTACTGGCCAAGGATGAGGGATTATGTCAAAGACTATGTAAGTGATTAGACAGTACATTGCGTGTTCAGTTTCACCATGTCAGTGATGCTTATACATGTGAAAAGTCCTATTGTAAAAAAAAAAAATTTTGTCTCTGTGAAGTTAAAAAGTTGCCTGTATCAGATTGCTCCTTGATTATTGAGGAACATTTTAGTCTTATCACTTGTATATTTTTGCAATAAAATAAATGAATTTCATATTAATTTTATTTTTCATCATTATTCTTATTAGCGCTTCTATGGTAAGATTCAAAAACCGTTTGGAATTCAATTCTTACAACTATTAATGGTTTCTTGGTCTCAAAACTCTTTGAACACAATAGTTTCATTTAAATGAATTATTTGCTGGTTTCCTATTTTCAGTACAGGCGTTCTATCTGGACCCTGGTCCTATGCTTGCTATTTTCTTTAAGATGATTTTGTATTTAATTTCTTACTGTTCCCAGTTATAGCTTGTATGTTGTATCTGTTTGTGCTATTGGTCTTAAAAGTCCCTTATGCATGGTTGGCTTTGCCTTCTATTTATTAATTGTTATTTGATACTTTCCAAGTGTCTTGGAATACAGCAATAATACCATTATTCCTTTATTCCTGTATTAAAAACATTACTTAATGCATTCAGTATATCTGTCTTAATTCCATAGAGGGGTAGGCTCAGACTAGACATCACACCCTCACACCCTCTGGCTGTTTGTAAGGTATGTACAAAAAAGTAAATGCAAGTCTACACATTTGTTTCCATAATACTGTTTGGTGATGCAGATATGGATATAATTTAGTGATGCAAGTATAGATTTCATATCTATAATACTGTGGTAGCTGCAAATGTGCACATTATGTCTATCTCACATTGTGTAGAATGTAGATGAAAGACTAGAAAAGTAACATTGTCTTTGCAACATCAGAAATGGATTTCAAATAAACATTTTGTTTATCATCTACTGCATAAAATAACCCCATCCTTCTCATGCACACTACATATTATAATTTAAGGTTGCATCATCTTGAATTACTTTTCACAGCACCACCCGCAATCTGCAGTCCTGAAACAATATGTTGAATTGTTTCTACACTCCTCATTAGAGAGAGAGAGAGAGAGAGAGAGAGAGAAGTAATATTTGGTAAATTTCTTGGTTTCCCTATCATAATTTTCTCATATATTGACTCTCAGGTTGATCATATTTCCTAGGCACAGCTAATGTAAGTACTTTATCATGATTTAATGTTTGGAGAAGCATTGGTGAGTATTTATTAACAGATTCGTGGTTTATCCATGTTAGGTTAGTTGCCCTATCAAGTGTTGCCTAACATAACATCGCTCCTTAAAACCTTCTCATATATATATATATATATATATATATATATATATATATATATATATATATATATATATATATATATATATATATATATATATATATATATATATATATAGAACGATACCTACGTATGCTATTGTGTAGAGCCATTATATATTAATTCTGATAGCATATTAACACCTATCCTCACCTTAATTAACAGCACTGTAAAAACACTCATATTAATATTCACATGATATAAACTACGTAATGTATCTGTGTTCTGAAAAAAAAAAAAACACTTCAATATCAAATCGGAGATACAAGTACGGCATGTAATATTGTAATGATCATCTCAGCTGTCTTTGACATTTAAATTTTCTGTTATCGCCAGACGCCAGACGCCTTGGTCCTTGGTACCATCTCAGGCCGTGTACGGTTTCATCTACGTCGCTTAATTAGAGACAAGGAAGGCCCTACAGTTATTAATGAATCTCAGGTGTCACAACTTGGTGTGAACATGGCCTAAGTATTCACCTGTGGAAATACGTTGATGTAAATGTGATTGGTATCCTATTTTCTGCCGAACTTTATGTAATTTCTTATTTAATGGGGCAAATTTAGACATGGTCTTTGTCATCTTAATAAAGAATGATGATCATGCTAGCTCTAGACGTCATATCAGACGAAAAGAACCCCACATACACGAGCTTGAGCTAAGATAACAGAGGCATGTTGATGTCCCGGCTCAATTTTGCCCGAGGCTCAATTTTGCCCGTGACACCGCCTAGACCACGGCACCAAACTAACGCCCCAAACCCCTCTCATCCAAGAACTATCCTAACCACTTTTTGAATGTATCTATCATGTTGGCGCTTACCACATGACTTCTACATCTGTTCCACTCATCCACCACTGTCGGTAAACCAATTCTTGCCTATGTCTTTCTTGAACCCGAAGTTATCCAACTTAAACCCATTACTACGTGTCCTACCCGCTGTGGTGTCATCTGCCATCCACGTATCTTAAGGCATTCCATCCAACCTGCGCATGAGCGGGATTTGTTTACAAACAAAGGGTGGATGAATTGCGACACAGTACCGTGTCTATATCGACTGCCTATCGCGATATGTCCCACCTGATTTTTTTTTTTTTTTTAAGTAAATGTTGACTATGTTTTGAATTTGAAAATTAATTGAAATATGAAAGTTTCTTCTGCACCCTTTGTATGTAACTAATTTATTTATGGACCAATATCTTTTATTCAGAAAGCTATTTAATCAGAAAGGATAGGATATTAATGATCACTATCGCTTGTTTTTTTTATAGAATAGTACGAAATATTTCCTAGATATCGATGATAAAATATTAAAAAGTTGAAAAATGTTTGTCAAAAATCTAAATCAACTTCAAACAAAGGTTAAAATAGCGAACATAATTCCTTTTTCATACTTTCAGAAACTGAATAAAAAGAGTAGACTTAAATAAATGCCTAAAATAAGAAGTTAAGATAACATTTTTTCTTTACCATGTCCTACATAAATACCAAAAGAAAGAGGAAAAATAAAGATATTTATAAGCAAATAATTAAGTTATTAATTATTTGAAATTATTACTTACAGACCGCCTAAAATAGGTGGTTCTTGTAATTATTATTTAAAAAAATAATAGTAATTATTATGAGTTTTAACGATCGGATGATCGGAATGGTGATCGGAACAGCAGTACTTAAAACATGATCGGAATCGGATCAGCTGCCCAAACTGATTAGATGATCGGGGATCGGAACAGCAAAAAAGTGATCGGTGCCCACCACTGATATATATATATATATATATATATATATATATATATATATATATATATATATATATATATATATATATATATATATATTCTCTTTTAAGCATACGAGGTTGAATGAAATTGCTGTTTCTGCATTATTCAGCTTCTGCTGCGTTTTTTCTATTAGTCTTATCACCTCTCTTTTTACGGTGTCTAAAGCCCCGAGGAGCTGTCCAAAAGTTGGGTTGTTGGTTGCAACGTTTCGTTCCTGCCTTGGGAACATCTTCAGACTGAATGGAGCTAGGTCCTTCCTTTAAGATTAACCCCCATAAAAGGGGGACAGGGCCTTGGCCAAATGGCGGCCCTGTAAGGGGGGGGCGAGCAATGCAAGCTCGTTGCGGGTCTAGGGACGCCTCCGCCACAGCCACGGGTAACAGCCGGCGAGCAGCGACGGAGGCACGGGCCCTCCAGGCAGGCGCCCAGGGAACAGCCCGTAGCGGTGCACGAGCGAGCAGCTCAGCAGTCGACTATGACCGCAGAGGGGTGACCCAAAGCGAGGATGACCAAGCGAGCCACCTCGCCTCTGCAGAAAGGCCACCCGACTGTTCGCCCGAGGAGTGCTGGCGGTCCACTGCTACTAGGTCGTTCTTCTTCTTCTTCGGTGATTTACCCCCTCAATAGGGGGAACGGGCCTTTGTCTTGCGACGGCCCGTCGCAGGGGGGAACCCGCCGCTGGCGTGCGGCGGGTATAGGGATGCCTCCGCCGCCGCCACAGCCACGGGAGGCACGGGCTCTCTGGGCAGGCGCCCAGCAGACACCCGTAGCGGTTCACGTGCGAGCAGCCGACTGGTCGACTTGACCACGGAGGGGTGGCCAAAAGCGAGGATGACCCCACGGGTCCACCTCGCCTCCGTAGAAGGGCCACCCGGCTGCTCGCCCGAGGAGTACTGGCGTTCCACTGAACTACTACTAGGTCGTTGTTGTTGAAGGTTTACCCCCTAAAAAGGGGGAACGGGCCTGGGTTGCTCCTTTTATATGCGCGTTCTGGCTTGTGATTGGCCGGTGTGGCGTGTACAAGTAGCGCGGTGAATGCTGCGCGGCGTCCCTCGCTGCGCAGGTGCCTAGGTGTTTTTTTTTCTGCTACTTCTCCTCTGCGTTGGTAAGATTTGCAGATCTTGGGCTTGAGTGTTAATTGTTGGCACTAGATCTTCAATGTAGAGGGCTTCCAGGAACAATAGTCGGCGGGGGTCAGTTTCCCTGTCAAGTATTTTCGTTGAATCTTCTAGGTGGCTGCGTAATAAGGTTTCCTTGTGCTTGACTGTGTAGTGGTTCTTGATAGCACCATTTTGTAGGTGGCATGTTAAGCGCCTAGTCAGTTTTGTCCGTGTCATCCCGATGTATGTATGAGGCCCACAGTCCTCAGTAACGCAGGTGTGCTCGTAGATGACATGGTCTTCCTGAAGAGGTGCCGGTGGTGGTGTTTGGCGGTTCTTGATAAGTAGGTTGGCTGTTTTGGAGGTCTTGTAGTAGATGATGAGTGATATGGTTTGGTCTGCGTCTGTTGTTTTCACATTCTTGTGGATGATATCTTTGATCACTTTTTCATCTGTCTTATACTCGGTGGACATGTAGTTCCTGTAGTAGAGATTGATGTTGTTTTGGTTTGTAAAGGTGGTTGTAGGTCCAAGATCTGCAAATCTTACCAACGCAGAAGAGAAGTAGCAGAAAAAACAACACCTAGGCACCTGCGCAGCGAGGGACGCCGCGCAGCATTCACCGCGCTACTTGTACACGCCACACCGGCCAATCACAAGCCAGAACACGCATATAAAAGGAGCAACCCAGACGACCCAGCTCCCAGTGGAACGCCAGCACTCCTCGGGCGAGCAGCCGGGTGGCCCTTCTACGGAGGCGAGGTGGACCCGTGGGGTCATCCTCGCTTAAGGCCCCCATCCACGATGCGATCTGGTCGGACAGATCTGGTTGGATGCGATCAGATTGGATCGTGGATGGCCTGATTTTGGTCTGTCCGGAGGTCTGACGGCAGGTCGGATGGCGACCTAGCAGTGTTTGGTTTTCAGATCGTCCGACCCGGTCTGATCAGACCAGATCGCACCGTTAGTGTGGTGATCGTAAGATTAGGCGTCAGTTGCGTCCGCGACACGGCTGAAGGAAAATGAATACATCATCCGCAGACAAGCAATTTTGGGCTAATTTTATAGATTTATATAGAGAAAAGGAGTGTCTATGGAAGATAAAAAGCAGAGATTATGTAAATAAGCAAAAGAAAAATGAACCATACGAACTATTGTTAGAAAAATTAAAGGAGAGAGACAGTGATGCTACCATTGAAACTGTCAAGAAAAGAATAAACAATATGAGAAGTGTCTTCCGGAAAGAAATGAAGAAGATATCTGAGTCTAAAAGATCTGGTGCCAGTGCTGACGAAGTCTATTATCCTCAACTGTGGTACTACAGCTTGCTTCTCTTCTTAAAAGACCAAGAAACACCGAGGAAATCGGCGACCAATATGGACGAGGTAAGTAATGTATTAGGCTAGTAAAGGTAGGCCCATTCTCTTCGTATAGTTTTATTCATGAAACAAATCTCAGACTTTACAACAGTGTCCAAACTGGACGTTAGCCGTGATGGTAGGCTACGTGGTGATAGGATAGTGTGAGTAGGAACTTGTTGTAAGATAGTGGGAGTAACAATCAAGGACATAGGATAGTGGCAGTAGGCTATAAACATAAACATGGTGGTGGTGACGATAATGATGATGACTGTAATTAAAGTGGTGAAGGAGATAGTGACGCGATACTGGTAGTGATACTAATGTAGTGAAGGGGGAAGGATAATGATAGGATACTGAGGTTGTAGTGTAGTACGTGGTGACGATAAGATATACATAATTGAGGAAAAATGGTACATCAGAATTAGACTCGACATAGGCTACTCCCCGCTTTAAGGGGCGCGCTGGCGAGTTACCCTTGAAATATAACTTTCTTTTACTTCAAATTATGTTCGATCAAGGCAAGGAATAACTGAATTAGATTGTTTAAAGGTCCTCATATCAAAATGAAAATAGCCGCGCAAAAAAAGAAAGTGTAAAAACTCGTTTCTATCCTATGTACAAACTCTGGGTCAGCAATGTAATACCGTACAATACTTTCTTTATCTACTAACTATCTACTGTGCTAAAGCAAAACGAAGTTAATTTTCCTCATAGATGAACTCATAAAAAAACAAACAAACAAAAAAGACAAACTTATTCCTCAAAAAAAAAAAAAAAAAAAAAAACTGAAAACAGCGGCGGTTCCCAGTAGTAGTAGTTCCTGCGCCATCACTCCAACCGCACCACACAACTATCTGTTACCAACTAACCTGATCGTGAGGTGCGGTCGGATCGTTAGTGGGCATGGAATCCGTCCGACCAGATCTGTCAGACCATCTGTCCGACCAGATCGCATCGTGGATGGGGGCCTTTAGGGCCACCCCTCCGTGGTCAAGTTGGCCAGTCGGCTGCTCGCACGTGTCAGCTACGGGTGTCTGCTGGGCGCCTGCCCAGAGAGCCCGTGCCTCCGTCGCTGCTCGCCGGCTCTTACTCGTGGCTGTGGCGGCGGCGGAGGCTTCCCCACACCCGCCGCACGCCAGCGGCGGGTTCCCCCCTGCGACGGGCCGTCGCACCGACAAAGGCCCGTTCCCCCTTTTTAGGGGGTAAATCCTTCACCACCGACCCAGCTCCATTCAGCCTGAAGATGTTCCCTAGGCAGGAACGAAACGTTGCAACCAACAACCCAACTTTTGGACAGCTCCTCGGGGCTTTAGACACCGTAAAAAGAGTTGATAAGACTAATAGAAAAAACGCAGCAGAAGCTGAATAATGCAGAAACAGCAATTTCATTCAACCTCGTATGCTTAAAAGGGAATTTACTCCCTGGCTACACCAATCTAATATATATATATATATATATATATATATATATATATATATATATATATATATATATATATATATATATATATATATATATATATATATATATATATATATATACAGTATATACAGTCAAACCTCGGTATACGAGTGGCTTAGTTTACGAGTGTTATGATTTACGAGCAATAAAATCCCACAACAATGCCTTGGTTCACGAGCGGTGCCTTGGTATACGAACATCCTGTTTGTTCCTTTGTTTTGTCGCCACCCCCCGGATGGGGACACGGGCTATATGGAGGCCGTCATGGTCAAGCGTGTACGTCCTTTCGAGGAGGGACCGCAAACCCTTGCCGGGTGAGGGCTCATGAAGGGGAGGGGATGATGCCGGTAGACCGACTCTATCGGCTTACGTCAGCCTTGCCCACCAAGTCGGTCTTTCGATGAGGACTGGTGTGTCTTTTTGTACAAGTCGAAGACGTGAGCGTGGGTTCCCTTTGTTCGCTGCAGGACGAGAATGCTCAGAGCAGAAAACAATGGGAATAGAGCCTCAGCTACGGCTGCCACCTTGATCTAAAACAAATAAGAAACGCAGCATCCCATCCTCCTATACAGAATGAATCCATATTTTAAGGAACTGATGGCAACCCTAAAATTTATCTGGCCTGCCATGACTGATAGCCGCTGCCCGCCGCTATAGCAGCGGGCAGCGGCAAGAGGAAGGGGGGAGACATTACGACGCATATTTTACACGTATTTCAGGACGACCATTGACAAACATAATTTTATGGACTGATTTTGTGGTTCACCGAAAAATGCGCTCACTACCTTTTTAAAATACTGAATTTTATCTGCTTAACCATTCAGACAGCCAAATACGGAAAAAATAGCATTCCGTATTTTAACTAAAGAGTGGCAAGTTTGCAACCCTAAGGCGTCATCTGGCAAGATATGGCCTTCTTGAACGACACCCTATTCTTGAGACTTATTCACCTTCCACCCGTAGTCCCGTAATCCGCCACAGCGGTCTACTATCTTGTCCATATGATTGGATGGACCAACACTATCTCTCATTTTGTCACTCATCAAGGACAACACGTTAATTTAGTCACAGTTACGAGATCTGCACTTCATTAGGAGTATTTCAGTAGCTAGTTAGCATTATTGCATGCGATGGAGTTTCTTAAAACGTCCTTTTTCTCTACAGTACGATGACGATGATGTTTTCATACCGCTAATTAAGTTCTTACTTATCATACAGTGATGCTTTAAAATGGTATGTGGTGCAACAATAACATAACAGTAACCTCGTGAACCCTATGTCCACCCCCACCTGGCAGGGTTACCCATAGGAAGCTAAGGAGATGGCCATCGCCATAGGCCTATGGAGGTGCGGCCAGCAAGACAGTGGCCGTACCCAGCCCCGCCGCGTTTTGCGCAGGACTCCCGATTCTTGCCAAGAATTGGGGGAATTCTTTAAAATCTGACACACCAAAACAGGAAACCCAAGAATTTCGCAAGAATTGGGGTTAATTCTTGCATGGTCTAGGGTAGTTATTGACCGCCAGATGACGGCTCTAGTCTCACTCCGCGTTGGAAACTCGTAGAAATAGCATCCGTTCGCTCGTGTCATGTTTTCAGCACTACAGTCTGTTTTCAGCACTACAGTGTGAGTTCTTTGTGCTTTAACAATGTCCCCCAGAAAGATGGTTAAAAGGCATGGTGCTGCAAAGAAAACAGGAACGGTGGATACTATGCTTGCAACAGGAACGGAGGGCGAGCCTCGGCATATTACGAATTAAACTCGTAAACCGAGGTTATATATATATATATATATATATATATATATATATATATATATATATATATATATATATATATATATATATATATATATATATATATATATATATATATAAGCAGGGTGGATGGGAGCAAACACTGTGTGCGGTAAACAAGGGCCTGGCTGCCCGAAACACAGGCGGGTAAGCAGAGGAGGTTCTGATTGCAAGGGTTTGCACTTCATGGCGGGAACACATCAACCAGGAACATGATCAGGCATGTTTAGGACACATACTGCATCTAAATGAATCATGTTCACTGATATTACAAGACAATGATGAAGCACAAATGTGTAGCATGAAAAGAATCTCTCTCTCTCTCTCTCTCTCTCTCTCTCTCTCTCTCTCTCTCTCTCTCTCACCTTTTATTCGGTTATTATCAAATTTTCCTCCTACTGCAGACAATTTTTTTTTTCTGTTCCTCAAATTACCCACATATTGGTGTTTAACTATTACTCCAGAAATACGCGGTCATGCTTTATAAGGCTTCTCGTGCAGCAATGTCTGAAAATTATGTACAAAGAAAAATCAAATCCATCCACCTCAACCATCCACCTCAAGCCCTTTAAACATAAGACTGTGCTCCGCCCCTGGCCCGGCACACGACTCAGAGCTCTCACAGTGCCCGGAAGGGAGGCTTCATCATAAATATTTACACTGAACAAGTAGGACAAAAGGGGAAGATAAATTCAAATACTTACATTCAAGATCCACTGCATTGCCACCTGGGAAAGCAGACAAACCTTTCATGAAGCAAAGTACGGAGGTTCAGGGATGACAAATAAATATATTTTTTTCATGGTGTATGAGTAAGGACAAGAAGGTGGGTGAAGGGAAGATGCAAGGGTAATCAACATGTTATAGGAGGAAGGCAATTGGGTGGTTTGTGTGTACTTAGATCTGGACGAGGCATTATACAAAATACTACCACACAAGACTAATATGAAAGCTGGAGAATATATAAGGACTGACAGGGAGAATAGCAGAGTAGACAAAAGACTTTCTGAGAGACCGACAGATGAGGAAAGTAATCTAGGACAATATGTCAGGGTGGAGGGAAGGAATAAGTGGAGTTTCCCAGGGCACAGTGCTGGCATGTTAATGACATGGTGGAAGGGATGGGCAGATATACAAGCCTGTTTGCGATGATACAAATATCGCAAAATAAATGGAAGCTTAGGATTGTAAAAGTCTGCAAGGTGGTCATGACAGGATTTATCAGAGGAACCAGGAGTAGAAAGTGAAATTTAATGAAAGTTATTAGAAATGGGTGACTGTGCTGAAAGGCTGCCATGGGATTACTCAATGAGAACTGACAATAAAAAAAAAAAGGAGGAGGAGAAAGGCATGGACTAATTTGTCACCTGAAAGACACATTGACGAGAGACAACCTTGGGATCATCTGGAAACACTGGACTGGCATTTCACTACACAGACTAAGAGATGATGAAGAAACTTAAGCTGATCAGGTTGGAATATGTGGCAGTAGTATGGTCCCTACATAAAAATAAACATATAAACAAAAATCAACAACAAAAAAACAACAACAGCAATCAAGTTTGTCCCTTCTCCATGGAGGAGGAAGAAGGCTCCTGTCAGTGGCACATAATTTTGCAAGTGCACAGTTATTAGCAGCTGGAAAACTAGTGTTACTGGTTGCACTACTCATTGACACTCATGTTAAGGCCAATCACAATTAATGAAGTGCTCCAAGGTATGGTGGAACAACTATGATTCATAAGAGTTAGCAAGTGTCCAGTAGTTCTCACGCTGGACAGCTGGCATGCCTGGCCTCCCTCTGCCTCTCACCTCATCACTAATACTGGTGTGCTCTGGGCAAGGTGAGCCACTGCCACTAAAGGCCTTGCTGCTGTCTGCCATGGTGCCCCCACCTGTGGAATAGTCGAGGCCGAACAGCACCTCGGTGTTGCCGGCCACAATGGTGTACATGATGGGCTCCCCGGAAGGGCTGGCGGCCTCCCTCTTACAACGGGCGTGCCCTTGGCGGCGTTCTCCGGCACGGCTGCTTCGTACCGTGCGACGGTGAACATTGGCCCTTCAGAAGACACCACCCTGGGGACCCGTGACGGGCAGGTTAACATGTTCAACACAAGAGCAACCCTGAGGCTAACAGGCCTGACCCAAGGCAAGGTGGTCCTGGCTGCGTGACTCACCTTATGAGGACATGGGCCTGTGAGCTGAGGGGAGGCTTTCCCCCGTCGTAGGCAGCAACGGTGAGGCTGTAGGTCTTGTCGGCCGCCATCAGGGTCTGCTTCAGGGAAATTTCACCCGTCTTTTTATTCACGGCGAAGAGCTCACCGCTGCCTCGCACCAGCTCGTAGCGGACACTTCCGAACTCCCCAGAGTCAGCGTCTACTGCATGCACCTGGAGACACAAGGGAAAGGGCTTGGTAATAGGACCATCTCATAATCAACAGTTACATAACTTTGGGAGTCACTGCAAAGGTTCACTGCTTGATCATGGGGGAACTTACTACTTTATGGAGAGCACAAGTTATGCCCGGCATATGTCTGACAAAAAAGATCTGCCTGGGCTCTTATGCTCACCTTAGTGACCACGTGGCTGCGCGGAGACACGGTGGACACCAGGGCGTGGAAGGGCTGGTTGAGGAACACCGGCTCGTTGTCATTCACGTCCATCACCGCCACGTGGACCAGCACATGGGCCACATTTGCATTTATGTTAACGACTTTTAAGGGTTGTATTTAACGTGGTTAATGTAAAGTGTTACGTTTAATTTTAAGGCGCGAACTGCTATCTCACGTCAGGTCCGGTCTACCGTTGCCTGCTTTCACAAGTTGATTGTAGTAAGGTGAGATAACACAATAGCCTTTTTAGTTAAGTGATGTGTGGCCGAGCGGTAGCCGTTATAAGTTCACTTTAGTTCACTTTAGTTATCTTTCTCAGGTTAATACAAATACCAAATGTATTTTAACTATATTAACATTTGTACTACATAAGGTTTACAGTTTACGTGAGCGAGACGCACGAAATCAGAGCCAGCCACACCACAGGGCGCGGGGCGGCAGAGCACCGCTCGCCTGCCCGTCACCCGTCTTCTCTCCTCTTCTCCGCGTTGTTCGCCCGTTTTATTTGCTTGTAGTTCGTCCGGAAGGGTGTGGGTTCCGGTTGATGACGGCTGATGAAAGTCATCATTTGCTGATCCTAGTGTCAGTTCATCACAGCTTCCCACGGCCAAAAGCACGACGTGTTGTTAGACATCCTGTTGTGCGACACCGACCGGGTGTCGCCACACGTACAGTCATACATACACATTACATCGCTCGGTTCTCTAAAAGTCGCGACCTCGCGACTCACCCGACCTTTAACCCTAGAACACTAACCTTAGAAAAAGTCACACCACTATTAACCATGGGTACATCATACCCGATTTTGAAAAAAAAATAAATAAAATTAAATGTAAAGTTTTAATGGAATAAAGTTACATGAAGGGACTTCAAACTTTGTATCTTGACTTAACATTAAGAAGAACTGAAAAACGTATTGTTTTGGTATGAAAATCAGGTACTGAAAAATGTTACTAAAAATAGGAAAAATGTTCAAAAATTTCAAAAAAAAAATTTCATAAAAAAAATTATCATCCGATGGCTTCCAAACTTCTTGTATGGCCTCCCAGGTCCTGTGATCCACTGCACAGGTGATCACTAAAAAAGTACGTAAACAATATCCTAGGGACATGTACAACACCCTGTATCACCAACCATGGGTATGCCGCATCCGAATGTAGGCCTACAACAAAGGTGAGCAGAGAGAGCGAGACAACGTGACCTTCCCCTACACTGTCAAGCGGGCACATGAAGCTACTGAGGAGGTGGGTACCCTCAGAGCACCGGAACCATACACAATGGCAATGACGTCATTCGCTTCGGGTACCTCATACCCATGGTTAGCGTTCTAGGGTTAAAAGCAGTGTACCTACCCATGTTACAGTCGCACAATCTGTACTAGTTAAACGAGGTCCTGTTATTGCATTAAAAAAATATATAGAAGTCAGAGCCCGCCTAACGATACAACATCGGGAAATGCCAATGATAATAAAAATAATCATGGAAGTAACAAGAAATGGGCAAAGTACATACAGGGCGAGGTAAACAGGGCTAGAGTCGTGGACATGGAAGCTCAGTACCATTCCGAGAAAACAAAATAATAGCTCGAAAAATTATTTACATGATACATCCTAGAAAAATTAAATTGATTAAACTGTCATTAGGATACATGGTAATGGAGCTATTTGGAATAGTAAAAAGAAAAAGGAACAATCCTTGAAGATCTGCTACACACTGAACCTTCGAGTCACACCTGGACACAAAACTGTCGCAGAGAAACACTCATCCGTTGCTTGACAATTAATTGTCAGTGTCGTTACCCTCGGCACGCCTTCGAGACGGGTGGGATTTACAACAATAGATAAGGTTGTGTGAAAAGAGGTAATGTTATCCGAAGAGTCTCCTAATAGTTACAATGTGATAACAAGGACAAGTCTGGAGAGCCTAAGAAGCATCGGCAGTCAGCACCACTAACTCTTAATACTCCGTTTTTCAGGTCTACAGTACTATAAAAGAAAATCCTGTCACCAAGTTGTGAAATCACTGTTGTAACAAATCTCACTGAAATATGTGATTCCAGCATAATTGATTAAAGTAATTCCAGCATTAATAAACATCAAATGGAAAAGACAAATTTCCACCTATCCCTCGATCGTAACGAACGTGGATGACTGACATCTTTGACGCCAAAAATAATTCCCGTAACGGGTAACAGTGGTATGTCAAGTAAGGGTAAGTAAGACTTGTCTGCTTACTTCCAAAGCTTACAGATATTCACATGCTGGTTACGATAAAAGTTAGGGACAGCATCTGCTCAAGTTAAGTCTGTCAGTGCAGATAAAAAAAATGCCGTCCCCCGTCTGGTAGCGGTGGTGGGAGGGGCGGCGGGCAGACAATATACGCCCACCAGTCACCCTCAAAGGTCCGAGTTGGCTGGCGAAGATAAGTGCGCACCTACGACGAGTTGTGTCGTAGGAAGAAACAAATGCCTTGACACCTCCAAGGAAACTTGGTTGTGTGGAGGTGCAGCCGGGGCGCGCGGGCTGTGTGGAGGTGCGGGGCGGGGCGGGGTGTGCTCTCGGGTGCGGCTGTGTGCTGACTCGACTCACTGGGGCAGGAAAAGCCGCGCGCTGATGTCAGCGTATGCTTGCTGTGTCCGATACCGTTCACTGCTCCCACACACTGTCACTGAAGCTACGTTTGAGAGAGAGATATAACAATTCGTAGTAGTTCGTAACCACGCTATCCACCACTTTTGTTAGCCTTTCTTGTTACCAACTCTAAGTGGTTTGTGTTGTGTTAATATTTAATAATTTTAAGGCGCGAACTGCTATCTCACGTCAGGTCCGGTGTACCGTTGCCTGCGTTCTCCAGTTGATTGAAGTGGCTGAGACAACACAATAGCCTTTTAGTTAAGTGATGTGTGGCCGAGCGGTAGCCGTTATAAGTTCACTTTAGTTCACTTTAGTTATCTCTCTCAGGTTAATACGAATACCAAATGTATTTTAACTAGTGTCAGTTCATCACAGCTTCCCACGGCCAAAAGCACGACGTGTTGTTAGACATCCTGTTGTGCGACACCGACCGGGTGTCGCCACACGTACAGTCATACATACACATGTACAGTCGACGATAAAGAGTAGTGTCACGGTTTTCAGAATGTTTAGCCTGGTGGCGGTATCTGGCAACTATACCACGGTGACGCATTCACTGGCGATGTTAGTGACGCGTATCAGTGTGTACAGTGTGTGTGTGTGACCGTGAAATTATAATATTGTATAATATTATATATTATAATATAATGTAGTTAGAAATATACCAGATTACATGAATTCAATTTAGAAATGCGATAATGAATGTCTTCTACATGATGATGATGATGATGATGATGACGAGGTAAAACATCACGAACAGTCTGAAACACTTTTTCTTATTAAACTTTTAAAATACCGTGTGCAATGCTGTCCTTCACAGAGGCAGGCAGTGACTAATGCTCCTTACCATCAAACAGCAAATAGGCTTGAGGGTCTGTTTAACTCGCAGCCTTAATTCCCGTCATTGTAAAGCCTCAAAGACAATTCAGATCATCAAAAATCTAAAATTATTTCTCCGTGAAGATTACGTAATATCTAAGTATAAATACGTGTGTGTGTGTGTGTGTGTGTGTCGCTGACTAGCTGACCCCTTGTCGCTGATGGACATGTCTCCCGTCCCCACCCAGCCTCTCTCTCTCTCTCTCTCTCTCTCTCTCTCTCTCTCTCTCTCTCTCCTATTTTTTTAGGTATTAAAAATTATACGTTTCCACAGCCACTGACGTGACAGCTCAACTGCAGTGCCTGCGGACATAAGGGCTTTGATAGAATACCGCTGCTCCAGCCAAGGCCCGCGGTCGACGACGCCATCATGTGAACGTTTATAGCCTATTATTACGTATATATATTTTTTTTTTTATAAAGAACAAGATCTCGGCTGTCAGGAATTTTTTGTTTTTAGTTTAAAGGCATAACAATCTCCCCTAATAAGTGCAGTATATTTTTAAATGTATCATAGTTTGATAAACAACTTAGAGTTGCTCTTGACTAAATTTGAACGAAACTAAAAGCTCGTGTCAAAATGTAGCGACAGAGCCTAAAGAAAAAATATTTATTAAGCGTTAGCGACGGGCACTTTTGATAAATATCTATCTTAAAATTATGTAGAGTGCACCTGTGACCACCAATCACCACAACAGTACGATTTCGATAGGATATAATAATTTTCATGTCGCGTGGAGGGGTTGCCAGATCTCGCTTTCTGAACGAAACTTACTGGACAGTGTGTCACTACTCTCTATAGCCAACTGTACATTATAATATACACATTACAACTGAGCAGGTTTGTACGGAGAAGCATATCAGAGTGAGTTATTTTGTCCTGCCAGGTAAGCCCCAGGATACGTTGTAGACAGCGGATGTGGAATGCTTCATACAGCTGTGTATACAAGTGTTTTTGTTTCAATTTTGAGGTCTTTATTAAGAAAGACTCTGGACCTGAGTCGGCCAAACGATGCTGAAGCATGATTTATCCGGGCAACTATTTCCTCATCAATATTATGCTTCTTTGTGAGAACACTTCCGAGGTAAGTAAAGCTATCAACTTGTTTGATAATTTCTCCATTCAGATGACACACACACACACACACACACACACACACACACACTATTGCTGCAATAAATATTCTGTGCGATTCCAAGGTATTGTGAAGATGAGTCATCAGTGATTATAGTTCAATAACATTTAATTTAATTTAAGTACTTATTGTTGATTAAAAAAATAATACAGTAAAATACTAAGGCCATGTATACGAGTTTAATTTTGCTTGAGGGTCAAAGTAGCTAGGTTTAGAGAATACTGTAGGAAAATGCACACGTCTTCAACATATTATAATGACATCGGTACCCATGAAAATGAAGATTGCAACCTTATATATTAAGCTATTAAATAAAGATGGACTAATAACCCAACCTAGAGGAGTTTCTAGCTGAATAGCCTTCACATGAGCAAATAGTAACCTAACGTATCACCGCTGAACTAGTAATATTTCCTCGCATTTTAAAATCTCAGAAACGAGTAATAATAATGGAAACGGTTACCAGAGTGGTGATTAGCAAATACAATCTAAACAAATAATGTGTTAACGTTTAGAGTGAGTAGGGTGATATTCTAGAGTTTTACCAAGACAGGTACGGCTCACCAAAAGCTAGCTTCTGTTCATTAAACTCTTGTAACACGTCTAGTCTATTAGACTGTGGCCTTGATGAGACTGTGAAATATCCACTGTGAGTCTATATTAACAGCTAGAATCCTGTGGGAGATATCACATCCAATAATTTTGGCCATAAGGGGCAAAGCTTCCCTCATCAGCTTCGATGTCTGGAATTGATGTGAACGATTGTTTCAGTCCTTGTAGCTGTGCCTCTCTCACAATGATTTCCATAGACAGTACAAAGGGAGGGCGGTTATGACAGCAAGACACACACAATGGTAGTGTGTGTGTTTTCCTGTCATAACCGATGGTTTCCTCCCAAGACGACTGACTTAGCACACCTCTGTCTTCTCAGCGACCTTGCAGTTAAATTATACGCTTTGTATCCCCTCTGCGGCATGTTGCTACAGCCGAAGGCTAGGCAGCAAGGCATTGTAACATTAAAAAGCAGCCGAATCCTCTGTCAAAATAGGTAAAATTATGTTTTTATTTCCTCAGTTCAAAGTCGGCGCGGTGCTCGAAGGGCCAATAATGGCGCCAAGCAGCCTTATACACACGGCCGCCTATGTTGGGACTCTCTTTAAAGGGACTCTACTACACCCTACTGTCCCTATACATTCGCTCAGTTATGAGTGTTATTGCCTGGACCAAGGCCCCCGAGGTCACTTTAATTGAAAAAATACGGGACATGCCTTCGTCTTCTAGACGTAGTTCTTGCAAAAGCTGCATCACTTCACTGCCCTCCTCTCTTCTTGCAAGCCATTGTCGCCTCCACATTCTTTTCCATTTCCGTTGCTTGTATGAATTGAGTGTCACTTTGAGTGAAAACGGGGGTGCAAACAGGGACGTCAGGCGTCAGCCATATTTGTTGTTGTGAGAATGTGTCGGTCAAGCCCATTGTTGGCAGATTATCGTACTCAGAGCATAATATTTACCAGTTTCTGACGCCTTAATATTGCCAAGAAACATCAGGAATTACCTATTTTAACGATACTTATAAGTGAATCTCCTTATTGGGGTCCACGAGACAGTTTTTGGGTCGGAAGTCGGTAAATATAAGAGGCTGAGTAAGACAATCTGGCAACGTTGGCAAGACCACGGAGCGCGGGGCAAGTGTGATTGGAAGACGACGGTAGTGTGTCCACGTAGGCAAAAATCGACGATTTATGACTGAAAATCTATGGAAAGTTTGCCTTTTCTGGTGAAAAATGTTTTACCTTAAGCTCTAGACATGGGAAGAGGGGGGGTTGAAGATATTAGTGGTGGCAGGACAAAAATGCGACAGTCCTTAAAAGCTCGTGGGTTTACTGCTGCCAAGGGTGTAGCCAGACGGGGCGAATGAAGAGAAAGAACAAAAAAATGTAGCAATAAAGAGGATGTATTTCAATTAGTATAGGTTAGTCACAGGAGTGGTACTATCGAGTGAACACCATGTCCCTGATCGCCGCCTCGGGGCTTCGGGTCAAAAAAATAACGCCCACCCAAAATCCTCACACATGGTGTGGATTCAGTAAGTTCTTTATAGCCAGTGAGAGATAATGTAATTACTGTTTAAGTAAAGAATACTTAATTGCAAAAGGTAACGAATATTTTGAGTTTTTTCTTGGACACAACAGTGAAGAACTAACAAAATCAGAATATGAAAATACGTTCATATATAATACGACAACTGCGACCAGGCGCTGGAAGCCGGCACCAAAACAACATCGCATAGCCATAGAGGCACTGAGCGGCAGAGGGGCTAACACGCCAGTGCCATACTTTTGAGTAAACTCTGGAACAATCTTCCTTCATCTGTATTTCCTCCTGCCTACGACTTGAACTCTTTCAAGAGGAGGGTATCAGGACACATCTCCTCCCGAAACTGACTTATCTTTCGGCCACCTCTTTGGATTCTTTTTAGGAGCAGCGAGTAGCGGGCTTTTTTTATTTATTAATGTTTACTTTTTTGTGCCCTTGAGCTGTCTCCTTTGCTGTAAAAAAAAAAAAAAAAAAAAAAAAATGAAGATTGAAATTTGAAATCATGCAGTTATGCTTGTATATGCTCTAAATTACTCCTTATTATACATCAAATTGAAGCCTTTGGGTAGAGCATTTTCATCATATTCATGAATGAAGAAAATAATTAAACCATGAAAAGACCTATCTGTCGCATAGGTCTGACGATTATACTGACCCGCATAAAACATTAAACGATTCTAAAGATGATGCTATCCAATAAAGTTCTTTCATGGGCAATATCGCCTGAAGCAATTGTGTTATCTTAATCATAATCACAATTTTTTTAATGATTTAAAAAAGATTTTTTTAATGAAATTTTGGATATGACATGAATTCATCAGTACTAAGAGATGTATAAATAAGTTTAGCAAAAACTTAAAATTTGGAATACTCATTAATCCATGGAAATTATCTTGCTTATGTGGGTGGTAATTGAGGTGGCAAGTCAATCCTAAATATCCTGGAAGTCGTTATCTGGGTCAGATTCCGTGTCTCTAGTGTTTTCGGTCTCACGTTCAACGTACCAGTCACTGCTGTGTGGCGAAAGTATCCTCAAAGAAGAACTGGTGAGCTTGTGGAACATACATCATGAGGATTCTGATATCCCAAAGTTTTCTCTTGTGTAAGCAAAACACAATTTGGGTTCTTGAGTGGGAGTGGCTTTTCAGCTAAAAGTTTATGGCATCATACTTCTGTGAATTACCTTTTTGTAGTTTCCTTTTGACAGGGTCAGTCTCATAAGAGTAGTACCCATATTTAACCTCGATTCCCATCATGTAAGTGTTTCCCTTACAAGCAAGGGGGTCAAACAACTTGTGCCGGAACTTGTCCAGTCGCCCACATGCATGTATAAACCTCACCACTATCTCTTAATTTTTCCTTCATGCTGCTTCCAAGTCTCTGGCCTCCTCTGGCGTTTCGATGCGTTCAGTGAACACTCGCCTTCACTTTGTGATGAGCTGTACTCTATTGTAGTGAGTATTTTCATAGGAAATCCACTATCAGAACTCGTGCTTCTTTCCTCCCGACATTATCAGCATG